>NC_071509.1:117920801-117928301 GCF_027887155.1 Malaclemys terrapin pileata
CTAAGGTGGGCCCTTCCATTCCCACCAATTGTTTTTAATAAGCTTTCTTTGTGGAGGAGGGGTTTTGGTTTACCTATTTCTTAGAGCCACAGCTCCATAAAGGGGTCAGGATGTGCCCCCATCTATTGTCACCTGGTGATCTGCCTGAGAAGAATTAATAAACTACTAAATTATAGCCCCTGGCAGCCACATCATTTTGCTTTTAATGTGTATTGTCTCGTCCTTTTTTTCCTTTCCTTTTTCATTTCTTTTCAGGAAGAAACCGTTATGGTCATAGGCAGGGCCCCATTGTGTGCTAGGTGGTATATAAACACAACAGTTAGAAACAGTCTTTGCCCCAAGGATCTTACAGCCCAAGAAGTATGTGAGCAAATGGGTGTGCAAAGTTCACTGTGACAGAATTAGACAAGGTTAGACTGCTGCCTGTCATATATAGATCATCTTATCTTTGCCTTGTGGATATTGTAGGTGCCTAAAACAACATCATAGATGTGGAAGGATGTATGGAAGGCAATTTTTTAAATAAAAACACAGTGAAATACGGTGGGTGCCATTAAAGATAGACATTTACCACAATGTGGTATTTACATTTAACACTGTAGTCTCCATGCTTAGAGCGGGAAACACTGTAATAAATCTAATATTTGCAGGAGGTAAATATCCAAACCTAGTGGCTTGATTAAGGAGACCAGGATTTTGTTCCTGCCTCTGCCATTGACTGTTGTGACCTTGGGTAAGTCACTTCACCTCTTTGTACCTCTGTTTCCTCTCCCACCTTTGTCTTATCTATTTAGATGGTATACTCTTTGAATCAGAGACAGTCTCATACTATGTGTTTGTACATCTCCTATCACAATGGGGCCCCAATATCAATCAGAGCGTCTAGGTGCTACTGTAATATATCTAATAATAATCAGATGAGGATCTGGCCACCAGTTTTTAATGACCGTTGACATATGGTGTTCTGAGATCTAAAACCATAGCATTAAAATGTCTAGACTTTGCCTAGTCTTCATTTATGTGCCATGCCTCAAAACAAGTTAAATACTTTACTGAGACACAATGGGCTGTGAAAATTAACTTACTGAAAAATTTAGAAGCTTCCCGTTCAAACTGCAGTGTATTATCCACCCCAGCCACATATCTTCATTTACTAAAGATAGCTTACTCTATATCATCCTCATTTACATCTTGTGATCCATATTGATCTCAGCCGTGTGATACTGTCCATCTAATGATACTTAAGCATGCAGAGGATTCAGCATGTCAGTATGTCTCTTTCTGTAGTCATTAAAGCAAGCTTAGCCAGCTTATAATAAAGGACAGTGCTTCTCACAGCCTCGTCAATAGTATGATAGCTTTGGGCCACTGAAATCTCCGAACTTTCTGTTCTCATTGATAAGTGGAGATGAAGTGAACATTGATGAGTGGGAAATACTTTGGGTCTACAATTATTATTACTAATCACAGTACAGAGAATATTCTGAGGTAGACGAATTTGTATGTGGAGGAGGTCTGTACCTTTTTTGTTTAAAAGAGACTGTAAGTGGTTTCTTTACTGCCCTGTCAATGAAAGGAAACTTTGTGGCTCCTAAAAAGATGGTCCAAAAAGCTCAGTTTCTCTCATTCCTCAACCAGAGGTGGGCCGGTCAGGTTTAGCTCCAGGCGGATATCCCCAAATGCTTTCCTCCCCCACCTTTCCTGCCCTGAGCTATCACTTCTCCCTCTCACACTTCATTTCTCACTGTTTTCTGTTGCTGTTTACTCCTGGGGAAAAATGAATGCAAAGCTGGATATGAAATGCTACCAAGTCAGCATGGTATCATCTTACACACACTCTTGTATTAATTTGTAATGAATTGCAGTATTAATGTTTCCATAAATTACCAGGCAGTGGAGGCTCAAGCCTAGCATGTAACTTTTTAATTTGGCCAAATTATGGAATGATGCAACCATTTTGTTTTTCAGCACTTCTAGGCAGTACTGAGGGGTCTGAAAACTCAAGTTCTGGGAATTTAGTTTCAAATGTGGGGGTTTGGAGAAGGAACCATCTTTTGGGGGAACTGGTCTATTACTAGCACTATGATAAAGCAAATAATAACAATATCCAGATCCTGCACTTGGATCCTCTGGTTGGCAGTTTTGTAACCTAAAATGCTAATTTGAGTGCTCACATGTAGAATTCTACACCATAGCCTAGGTACCTGGGTTTAAAAACATTGGACAATATATGGTTTGTTCTGAAATGTTTTAGATCTTTCTATTGTTGTCTATTTTATTGTTCTTGATGGACGATAGTAACATCTACCTCTTATATAGCACATTTCATCCATAGATCCCAAAGTGCTTTACAAAGGAGGTCAATAGCATGGTCCCCACGTTACACATCAGTAAGTGACTTGCCCATGGTCATCCAGCAAAGTAGTGGCAGAGCCAAGAATTGAAGCCAGGTCTTCTGAGTCCCGTCCAGTGCATGATCTCCTAGAAAAATAATTAAACATGGCATTGATCTAGTGCCCACTGAAGTCAATGAAGTTTTTGCATTGATTTTGAGACACTGGATCAGGCCCCAACCTGCTTCGTCAATAGATTAAAGCTCAGCACTCAGAAGTACATTAAATAATGTTCACGAATATCATGGAATATTTCTATACATGTCAAGTATCCCCACCTTGGGGTAGGGATGTCCTGATTTTTTTTTTAAAGCAAAACTCTCACCTTTTCCCTCCCATTGTGACCCTCTATAAAGTTCAGAACACATTGTATTTCAGTGGAGAATAAAGGTGTGCAGCTGTTTTCCCGCAAATAGTTTACATTATCCTATTATTGGACAGTACCAACTAAATGTATGCCTAAAATTTAGCGGGGTGGGGGTTTGGAGGAAAAACAGTGTAAGCAGAAATATTTTAATCATTTATTTTTAAAAAGAATGAAAAATATATTCTTTTAATTTTAAAGTTACCCTGCAGCATTCTGAAAAGAAACACAGTAGCATATTGTGTTGGTACCTGACAATTAGAAAGTGAAAGTAATCAGTCTAGTTATACCGCATAAGCTGAGTGAATGAATGGTATACACAAAAAACAAAAATGGTGAAAAGAAATTTAAATTATCAAATTATTTCATTTTTATTGATACAGTAATAATAATAACCTCCTATACAACACTGTTCATCAGTAGAGCATAAAGTGCTTTACAAAGAAGGCAAATATCATTATCCCCATTTTCCAGCAGGAGAAATGACTTGCCTTAGGTCAGCCGTCGGGTCAGTGATTGTGCTGACACTAGAACACCTGTCCAGTGCTCTAGCTACTAGGCAACACTACCTATCAACAAACTCACAAAGATATAAGGAAAGTAGAAAAATTCACTTCTATTTAGAAAAAGAAGAGCAGTTCTCTGTTTTCAATTGTAGGCCCTGATACTACAAAAACTTACACATATGCTTAAATTTATCCATTGTGAATAGTTCCTTTAACTACTCATGGTACATATGTTTTCGCATGATTGAGGCCTGGAAGAGGAGGAGCATGCGGGGAAGAAGTTAGAACACAAATGATATTAACCCAATAAATAATATCTCAAATAATGTCCAATATGTAAAAGCAATGAGATCACATTAGCTTCACTGACCACACAGGAAAAAAATGTCTTAAAGGTTAAGGAATAACTATTAAAAATATGAGATATCTTCAATTTATATTTCAGAATTTTATACTCATTATAAAAGGGAAGCTATCGTCTAATGATGCCAACAACAATTAATTAACATCAAGAACTCTGGAATGATTGAATTAACAGTAAAATCATTAAAGACTCTATTTAGTCTTTAGAGTTTTAGCAAACAATTTATTATATAGTAAATGCTTAGATTAATCATATATTTTTTAAAAGTCACTATATTTTCTTGCTTAAATTTCAGCCCTAATCCTGAAGTCAAATCCATATGGGCAAATTCTGCCTCTGGTTGAACAAAGACAGTAATTTCTGTCCCAAGTGTTCAGAATTTATTTTTTAAAATAGCAAGGATTCAGCGCTAAGTTGTCCAAGACAAATCCAGATACACGTGGAGTCTGATTCTCTACTGCCTGACACCTTGTGTGTAGTAATTTACACCTGTGTAAAAAGGGTGTCAAGTGATATCATTCGAATCTGGTAGCTTTGGCACCTACTGTGGAATTTACACTAAGTCCCCTTTATACCACTCTAGCAGTCTAAAGGGGCCTTAAAATGAATGCAATGTAATTTAAGCCAGATCTTAAATTTAATCTAATTTAAGGTTTAGGCCTTGTCTATGCTAGAAAGTTGCATCACTTTAACTAGAATAGTACATTTAAATTAGAACAACCCTCCTTCTGTGGAGTCAGGAGGATGGAGTTCTATCAGTACAAAGGTGATTTATATGAGTATAGTTATTCCCATACGGGAAGGGGAATAAGTCACCTTTCTACCTGCATGGCTGTATCCAAACTAGAGGTTGGATCAGTTTAAACTATTTCAGTTAAAAAAATCACACCCATAACCAAAAAAGTTATTCTGCTAAAAAACACCTGACTAGGCTTTATTGTAAATGAGAATCAGACCCCAAATATTTTTTTTGCTGTTGTTGCACTTAAACTGCCCCCCCCCCAAAAGAACCCTATCTTCACCTAAAAAATATTTAAACGGTAGGTACAGGAATATGGAGTAGTATATCCAAATGTCATCAAAGACAAATGCAAAGTGCTCCACTTAGGAAGGAAAAATCAATTTCACACATACAGAATGGGAAAAGACTGTCTAGGAAGGAGTACGGCAGAAAGGGATCTAGGGGTTATAGTGGACCACAAGCTAAATATGAGTCAACAGTGTGATGCTGTTGCAAAAAAAGCAAACATGATTTTGGGATGTATTAACAGGTGTGTTGTGAGCAAGACACGAGAAGTCATTCTTCCGCTCTACTCTGCTCTGGTTAGGCCTCAGCTGGAGTATTGTGTCCAGTTCTGGGCGCCGCATTTTAAAAAAGATGTGGAGAAATTGGAAAGGGTCCAAAGAAGAGCAACAAGAATGATTAAAGGTCTTGAGAACATGACCTATGAAGGAAGGCTGAAAGAATTGGGTTTGTTTAGATTGGAAAAGAGAAGACTGAGAGGGGACATGATAGCAGTTTTCAGGTATCTAAAAGGGTGTCATAAGGAGGAGGGAGAGAACTTGTTCACCTTAGCCTCTAAGGATAGAACCAGAAACAATGGGTTTAAACTGCAGCAAGGGAGGTCTAGGTTGGACATTAGGAAAAAGTTCCTAACTGTCAGGGTGGTTAAACACTGGAACAAATTGCCTAGGGAGGTTGTGGAATCTCCGTCTCTGGAGATATTTAAGAGTAGGTTAGATAAATGTCTATCAGGGATGGTCTAGACAGTATTTGGTCCTGCCATGCGGGCAGGGGACTGGACTCGATGACCTCCCGAGGTCCCTTCCAGTCCTATAATCTATGAATCTATGAATCATTATGATCAATGATTTATGCATTGATTTCAGTTTGATATAGGATTTACCGATTTCTAAAGATGAGACAAGCTTCTCTTTAATAGCAACTCTATAAAATCTTGTACACAATCAAGAATCTCAACAAAAGGAGGACCTAATCCTGCCAGCCTTTGCTAGCATGGATAATTCTTACTCCTGTGCAAAGTCCCATTGATTTCAAGAGGAAGGGTTGCAAGGTTTTAGCACCTTGACTGTTCCAAACCAGGATACACTCATGGGCCTGATTTTTCCACTGCTTTGTAGCTTGTGTAGTATTTTGTACTAGTGCAGAGACAGCGTAACAACTACCATTCTGACTGGGTGGTGTTTTATACTCACATTTCACAGCTGTAAATGCCTACCCAAGGTGAAAGCCAAAAGAGAATCAGGTTCATAGCATTTCCTTTGGAAATTCTCTAAAGCTACCACATATTGGGTTAAATCTAAATTTTCATTAGCATGAGAAAAAAAAATTTCTGCTTTGCAATTCATTTTGAATAATGTTTTGTTTTATACGAATAGGGCCAAATGCTACTGTCCGTACTCACTTCAAGCCCTACCAGCCTTCATTTACTATTGATTTTGGTGTGAATGAGTAAATTGAGCAGGATTTGGCCCATAATTTTCAGCTTCTCTCCATGGGTCCAATCCAAAGTCCTCTGAAGTCAATGGAAAGACTCAGATTGACTTCAATTGGCATTGGATCAGACCTTGTGAAAGATTATTTTATCCAGATACTAAAAATATAGTTATCTATTTTATATTCAAGTCATAATCTGACAGCCAGTTGGAGTAACCCTACTATAAATATTTTCAGAATCCTGGAGCCTGTTATTTGGAGAAGGGGGTTGTATGGAGACCATCAGTGGTCTGAACTACTTTATGCTCATGAGGAATGAATTCTGAACCTTGAGTGTGTCCCCATCACTAATATTTGCTGTGTGTGTATATGCATGTTTATGTAGGCTGATATGTATGTGTGGGTATCTTTGCTATCTTGCAGCCTGATTACTATGTACCCGTATATAAAAGATGCACATAAGAGGATGCAATAATAACATAGTTAAATACATTTATTTTGGAAACAGTCATTTTGGTAACTGGCATAATCTTTTCCTTGCTGCTGCCACCACTGAAGTACTGGCTCCAGAAGCCCTTGCACAGCTACCTGCTTCTGTAAGCATGTACCTAGTGCAGTTGACCCTTGCTATCCTAACTTATTCCCTCCAGCCCCTGTAGAGATCTACTATTGGAAAGCATGTAACAGCCTTCCACACACTATTACCACTGGGTGTCACCCCAGGCACCCACTTAACGGCCGCCTGTTCATCGTGAGAAAGTAGAAAGACAATTGAACAAAAAGAAATAACTATAAGAAGAGAAGCTCTTTTAAGGAGCTATAATAATAATGTTAGGAAAATGGTGGGGAGCCAAACTTCTTTCTGCTGTTCGATGGGACGTCATGTAGTGTCTTTTTGAGACAGCTTAAACCAACAATGCTGCTTTAGTACATCAGGGACATAGAATAATAATCCAGGCAGAATCTTCCCACCTGCTAGGCTCTGTTAAAAATGTCAGTGGTCTTGTTTACCCCTTTAAATAGCTGTTTGAGCTTTCACCTCCACAGAATTGCACTAGTGCACAGAGTGTTCAGGGGATCATGTCTCAGCCTGCTCCTAATATTATTGTTCTCTGGCCCCTGTGTCTCTCACATCTGGAACCACATAGAATCTTTTTTCTATTAGTTTATTAAGCCCTGCCTTATATTAGAATTTCACGTTGTGGAAGATGCTGGAATTAAAATATTGTATTTAATTGTCTCTGAAATACTGACCTTCTCTCCCTCACACATTTCACTATATAGAGCTGCACTCAGTTCCCCTCCCATCAAAGATCAGTCGGCTTTCCCATTAATGCAAACCCAGGGTCACATTCTCCTTTCACTTACACTGGTGCGAATCCATTGAAGCCAATGATGGGGAACTAAGGAGAATT